>NC_089651.1:32774700-32782200 GCF_037042795.1 Molothrus aeneus
TTTTTCCAAAAAGTGCTATTCCAAATACAATATGCAAACAATTTTGAAATAATAGTTTGTTCCAATTCCAAGTTTATTATTCCCATTGATATATATCTATAAACTGCTACCTTAAAGTGGTTGCACAGGGACATTTCCCAGGTTAAAAAAGTTACACCAGCCACTCAATACTGGGCCAGGAGCAAGAAAACAGGTAATTGCACAGTAACTAGTTTCCTTTTATTGTTCTTAAGGAACAAATCTTTTACTTCCATCACACACCAAAATTCTACCAGCAGAAAAGAACTCACAGGACACCTGCCAAATAACAAGAGCTCACTCAGCACTATCATTCCCTCACTAGATGATAGAAGTAGAAAGCTCATTTTGCAGAAAAGGCACTTGTTGAAAAATTCATAAATTCATAAAGACATTAAAAACATTCCACCACTGTTTATAAACTAACATTTTATTCAAACAAAACAAAATGCACTGAGAATACAAAGCCAATAGCAATTCTTTTGCACCCACAAATCACTATTGGCATACATTGTTAAACATCTTGGACATGATTTTTCACTAAGGTGTAATGATTTTCTGTTAATAGGAAAATAACCTTCTCTAGGCAAGGATTTAATCTTTAATTTATGCTATCCACCTACATTGTGAAATAACACACCAACAAATTGCAGAGAAAACTTGAAAGGGGGTAAATATTAGTGCCAATTATATGCTAAGATAAGTTAGCAGTGATTAGGGAATTATACAATAAAGACTATATCCACTACAGTATGTTTTTAATGATCCCTCTAACAGCACTTAAGTGACTGATACACTAAGGAATGACCAATACACTGCAAAAAGTTGATACATCACTAAACTCTTGCAGTTTTTGGACATGTCATAAAAAAGAAAATTAAAGAAAATGAATTTTCATATAAGATCTTGATTGAAGTTCATTAGTAGTAGCTAAGGAAACAAACTAGGCACACAGACACAAGCAGAGAAAAATCCCAAAGCCCTGTCAAGGTTTAGACTCTGCAAACAAGAGAAACACATGTCCATTTCCTCACAACAAAAGTTAACAGTGGTGTGACACAGCTTGACACCTACTAAATCAGGTTGTTTAAAATGTTTCGTAAGAACTTAACAAAAGTTAAGTGAAGAGGTTATAGAGGATTCAAATATGTCAAACTCAGGTTACAATCTTGACAATGAATCTGAGTAAACTGGCAACTATTGAAAAGCTGCAGCTCTACATAGCTGCAAGCTTCAGGTCAAACACATGATGGCCTTGCATAAGTATTTTCAGGGCTGGGCTCTCATTTAATTGATGGACAGAAAAGCAACAGAATTTCAGAGAAAAGGCTAAATGAATACATGCTTCAATAGCAGATTGAGAAAAAGGATTTTTTAAGTGAAAAAAGGGCCTCTTCATTCTGTCTACTGAATTGTTTTAGTAATCTGAAAAGAAACATAAAATTAAATGTAAGTCAAACAAATTTTGATACTGAATGCAAGTAAACAGTTCTGTCACATTAGATCAGCAGGGGAAAGCACTGAGAAAAGAAGAGAATCAGCCTTGAAGCAGGAAGAAGAAAGTTCTTCAGAAAAGTTAACAGAACTCTGATCTGGGAATTTGAGAAATGCAAGAAATTCTACAGTCTTGTAATTAAGCCTGGGATTAATTGTATTGCCAAGGACTCAAAATTATTTTAAAAAGCTGTTTCTATTACTTCAATTTTCAGTTATTTGTAGCTTTCCTAAAGAAAACAACAATAGGGAATAGACAGAGTTGCATTTCCCAAAGAGATACTTGGGAACGGCAACTCTTGAGTGTAAATTTAATCTGAATTTTGGGATTCCACTGCTTGAAAGGTGAAGAAACTGGGGCTTAGCACTTGGAGGTTATGTCTTCAGAGACACTAGGGCCCAAGACACAAAATATTCCCAAATCATAATATCCAGTAATGCATGGTGGAAGAAACAGGTCAGTTATTCTTACATTTTACTAGTCCCTAAATTGGCTGAAACAAGCCTGTGCATTCCCTAAGAATTGATTTTAATTAGGCTGAATAAGAAGAAATGGATTTGAAAATGTTAACAATCTCCTCATAATGGATAACTCCTGCTTAGACTCATCTGGAACTATCACACTAATTTCTGTTCTCCTATCTCAAAAATGTACACTGGGAGAACTAGGAATTCAAAGACAGAAAAAAATCAGTGGTGGCCTAAAGAAACACATAAAATTTGGGAAATGAAACATTTATTTTAGAAGACAGAAAAAAAGGGATATCAAAAAAGACAATGCCTGCTTACCATTTCTGCTGTGTTTTTTAAAACTTCTTTTAAGAATTTCTTTGGGAGACAAAAGATCAATGGGTAAAGGTTATTGGTAAGTGCCTGCTGGAGGGCAGAGTTGGAAGAAACACATTGTCAGTGAGTTTTTTGAAACTTATCATGACTAGCTGCTCATTTACTACCACACCAGCAGGATCAGAGAGAGAACTGGAAGGGTAAAAGTAAGAAAATTCACAGGCTGAGATAAAAACAGTTTAATATGGAAAGCAAAAAACAGGGAAAGCAAAACAATTCATTGTTTCTCATGGGCAGGCAAGTGTTTGGCCATCCCTTGGAGAGCAGGAACCCATGATGGGTAACAGTGACTTGGGAAGACAAAGACCATCATTCCAAACATATCCCCTTCCTCCTTCTTCCTCTCACTTTGCTGATCATGATGTCACATGGTTTGGAATATTCTTTTCACCAGTTGGTGTCATCTCTCCCAGCTGTGTCTCCTCCCAGCCTCCCATGCACCCCCAGTTTCCTCACCAGCCTGACAGTACAAGAAGCAGAAAAGTCCTTGGCTCTGTCTAAGCCCTGCTCAGCACTAAAAAAATCTCTATATTATCAACTCTGTGTTCAATACAAGTCCAATACACAGCCCCATACCATCCACAGTGAAAAAAGTTAGTGCTACCCCAGCCAAAGCCAGCGTACCCCTAAACCAAATACTCTCCTTCAGAGAAAAGGAGAAACAAGAGATGTGGCCATGCAGCTCAACACGCAACTGGAAGGTATTCAAATAGTGTAGAATATATGGAGGATAGATCCTATATAGAATGGAAAATAAGGCAAATTGCATGGAAAAAACCCCAGAATTTCCGTACATGAATAGATCAAAATCAAATAATAATTCCTTAAAAAGAGTAAGCAATCAGTAAAATAACATGCACACCATGTGGATTGGAAACATATTCCCTACTTCACTGGAGAAAACAATTGAGAACAATTTTAATTTTTAATTAAGAAAAAGTACTGTAATCCATTTATTAAATGTTTTGAATGGCTCTATTGTGAACTAAGGTCAAAATACAATTTCTAGATTCTCAAGCTATGACGTAAGATTAGCTTTATTGATCTTCTGTGTGACTTGTTAGAGTTCTCAATCATTATTTTGACAGTTTTATCATACCATAATAGACTTCCTTTTAGATAATTACAGTTACTATGTTCAATTTCAATCTCCTGTAGGACTTTTCCTCTAGATAATCACATATATGCCTCTAGATCTTGTTTCTTTCTTTTGTCATACATATGCAATAAAGTTTCAATAACAGTCTTAATTATTTTAACATTATTTAATTTATTATTAACATTATTTGTTATTAACATTATTTAAATATTTTAACATTATTTTAGCATAATCTTAAGGCTTACCAAACAAGTTCAAGAGTCAATTATACAAGAAAACCTTCATCCTTAAAATCTCTCAAGAAATTTATTTTGTAAGTACTGAACACCTACCTTAGTAAAACAAAAAGCAGAACATGTAATATTTGTGGACCACAAAAGTTACTAAATGTTGTTAAGTTGTATACATCTCGTGTTTTAATTTATACCTATTTCTAATCTTACCATCATGTCACTACTGTCTACAGCCTGCATTTATCTTCCTAATAACATCCCCATAGGTACTAGTAGGATGCTCTTTCCTTGTGAAACCATCTCTTTCCCAGCTGACTAACCCCCAGTTCCCACAGCCTTCTCCCACAGGGAAAGTGCTCCATTGCCTTTGCTATCCCAGTGGCCCTCCACTGAACTCTCCTCAGTAAATCAACATCTCCCTTTTACAGCTGTGGTTTACTGCAGAAGGAGTCCAGAGTTTTTCTGCTCAGCTGAATAAGTCTCAAAGGCATCAGAGAGCACAGTGCTGACTGTGCTGCAACCACCAAACAGTGTGACTGAGTAAAGTTGGGATGACATGTCTTCCCCTTCTGCCTAACGGCATTTTTTGCATAGTGTAAACCGCCTAAATTGTTCTTTAAAAAAACCAGAAGAAATCTCAGCTGGCAGCATTATACTTTGCTGACCTGCTAACTTTCTTCTGATTTTCAAATAGTGGTTTCTAATCTCCTTAGCCAAAGAAGTGATTAAACTTAGGTAATTTTATTGCTTGAAGGATCTGTATTTTTTTGAATTAAGGAGACCTAAAATGAAAAGAAAAAAGGCGTTTGTTTTATTTTAACTAAAAGACTAGAACATATAACCTAAAGAGAGTTTCCAGGGTCATGGATCCTACATGGGAAAAAATTCCTAACACAAGCTTTCAGCAAATTGATTTTCATTGGGTTTTACATATCTTTTTCAAATGCTTTTTACTGTTTTCTTTGGTGTTTTTTATTGTCTTAAGATAGTCCTGAGGATGTCAAATACTTGAATCACCCTTTCAGATGACTGGTCCTATGTTACGTTGTATAGTCAGCTTTTTAACTGAGATATTTTAGTAACACTCTTCAGGTACACTGCATTTGGCACCCCGTTTATTTTTATGCTTTTTTGCTCAAGCAGTCCTTTCTAAAGTAGAACAAAGCTAAGTCATGCGTTGCACCTACAATATGAAGTACCTGGATGCTGTAGTTACTTGAGACAAAACTGATGGCAAGATGTTCCAGGGATTTAATACTCATGCTTCAGCACAGTGCTGCATATATGCTAGGGGAAGGTCTGAAGCAAAGTTCAAATTGAATTATTTACAATGAATGGCATTTTTAGAGAAGACAGCAAGGCCCATTCCCACTGCTATTGATAAACTAAGGCTGAAACTGCAATATTTACACAGATTTTATTAACTCTGCTATGGAAGTAACACATCTCACACTGAAGAATGTTTTCCTCCTGTGAGTTCAAAGATACGCAATTCTACAAACAGAACCGACTTAATTTAGTTGATGGTCATGATCCTAAAACTGAGTGGCATTGCTCAAGGAGCTCACCAATGTGCAATGTTTAACACCAAGCATGCTCTCTACCTACTTAAGACATAGCCTTGCTCTAGTATATTATAGAAGGAGAAGTCGTAATAGTCCAAAGAAAGGAAACTTCTAGGATTTGAAGCTAAACAGCTTTTCTCAGCAATACTGTCGCAAGAAAAATTCTCTCCAGCACCAATTTATCAGTGCACTACTGAGGCTGCATTCATCAGACATTTATAAAGAAATGGGAAGACTGAATCTTGCTCAGTGTTATGGAAAAGCTGAATTTTCTCTGAAAAAGTGGACAATAGACTTACAGAGGTTTAAAAGAAAAATTGCCTTTCATTTTGTCTTCATCCATTTTTCCCTTTCTAGCTTAAAGAGGAAGCATGTGTGGATTCAGAAGTGTCTAGCCCTCATGAATCCATGCCTGTCAAGTTTAAGATTGAATTTTTGTCTTTGCTTTCATACAAACTTGCCATAGGTCTGAGGCCAAGTTAATTAACCTGCTCATGGTTCAAATGTTTATTTTGTAAACTGAGAATAGTGTTTGGGCCAAAACTCAAGCATGGCCACTCAATAAGCCAGTGTTTCAAGAACATCAAGATGGTGGCATGTAGTGGTTAGAAAGTCAGTCATGTAAGCATCATTCACTTCAGTTGTACTGCTGACCAGAGTAAGTAGAAGTAAAAATATTTTCCCACTTACAAAAAGAAAAGACAGACTAGGGATGCTTCACTAAATTATTGTCAGTATTCATGTTGAAAACACACAGTAAAACTGGTGACATGAAAACAATTTTGCATTGTAGACTCATCCTCCTGTTTCTATTACACTGTTGAAAAGAAGTTGCTTGTGTGTATCCAATTTAGCAATTTGAGATTATTGCAAAAGAGCTTCTTCAGAGTTGAAAAGAATTTCTAAAAGCTATGCATGTATTTTTGGGAGAGGTGATACAACTTTGAAAATAATTTTATGTATGTTAAACATTGTTGACATACAAGGAACTCATATTTACGCAGTGTTGAGGGTAGACAGATTATGTTATGAATGCTGCACAGATATACTTGACAGTTTTAAAGTCACAGCTTTTAATCACCTTTTACTAAAAATAGTTTCTAAAATTCAGTAATAGTTAAACTTCTACTGTGCAGTTTGAAATGCTGCAGAATGCTTGTTTCATAACTGTTGTCCAATTCTTTCCTGCTGTCTGTCTTCACTAGGCAAGTGGAGTGTAGATGTATTTCAACATATACCAGCACTGCTCTGCACAACTGCTTGACGCTTTATACTCTTCAGCATATAAAAAGCATCTTGTTTCTTTTTAACATTTCACCAAGAGCTGAGTGTAGAAAGCCTGATGATACTCATCTACCTTTTCAAGCTGTTTATTCAAGAGCTAGGAAAAGTAGAAGAAGATGGAGCGATATTCTGACTTTATATACATGCTAATAATCTACAGCAGGTAGTCATACAGAAGCAGCTTGAGATTGCATTTTACATTATTATCTAAGTGTAAATAAAAAGAGGGCAAAAAAGGTAAGATTAAAGAAAGGTGGAAAGATTCTCTCCTTATTCTTCTTTATGTAGCTGCTATCATCAATTGCTATTCCTGTTTACCATTTTCAGCAATGACCTGGAGGATGCAAAAGACAACCAGTCAGGAGGTAAGGCTGGCATTCAGATAGACCTAGACAGGCTAAAGGACAGGCCAGCAGGAATCTCATGAAATTTAGTAAGGGTCAATGTGCAGTTCTATACCTGGGAAGGAGCAATCCCAGCACCAATGCAAGCTGAGATGGATTGGCTGGGGAGCACCTTTGCAGAGAAGAACTTGGAGGCCCTGATAGAGCAGCAAACTGAATATGAGCCAGCACTGTGTTGCGGCAGGGAAGATGGACAACAGCAATTTGGGCTTTACAAAAAGGGGCACAGCAAATAGATTGAGGGAAGCCTTAATCTCCATTACTTAGCATTTATTATACCATAACTAGAATACTGTTTTGCACCATAGAATTCAACACCTAGAATTCAATGTCTTAAAAGGATTCTAAGTACAGAATTTATCTATTTTAACAACATCATTGACTTTATTTTTCTTTTTAGGATACAGAGGTAACTATAATATGTGATGTTACATTTACAGGGTTTCATTACACTTATGTAAGGCACCACCTCTCCTTGGCCCCAGAGTTTTGTTTGGAGTTAATCTTCCATAAATTGATAGAATAATCTGAGAGCTCTAGTAAGGTAATAGGAAAAA